>NW_019091214.1:2624288-2645470 GCF_002217175.1 Folsomia candida | reverse complement strand
CCATGCTAGACTTTTATTTTGGACCAGTTTGGAGGAAAAAATTTTTTTGACCGGTGACGTCGTGAAATTAATGCTACAAAGCGGTGTAATAAGTCTGCAGGGTTAGAACTTCATCACAGTATTGTGTATTGTGGTACATGTGTATGCAAGTTCTGTATTCAACCACCTTCCGGCGTACAAAAAGGAAGAAATGGGGATTTTTAAGCGATTTTTCAATAATTTTCATTAGTTACGTATACATACCTATTAGGTATAAAATGATGAAATGTGATCAAACTTTTTGGTCAGACTTTTTTTCTATTGTTGGTTAAAAATACACGTCCATTTCTCTCGATGCTACATATGTACGCAAGGTGAGATTTCTTATTTTTATTCTTATTCTTAGATGATTTCTTATTTTTTCTCAGAGAAATTGAATTTGGTGACATCTTTGCATATTAACGAAGTTTATTTGCACCATAATGATTGCTTGTACAGTACGCCAATTTATTTGTGTAGAAGGATATGAACACCTCAACAAAATGTAATCCAATTTACAAATACTTTCCATACGAAGTGCTTACGAACTACTTCAGAAGTTCGAAAAGTTTAAAATAAATTTTGTATCGGACAATAACAAGAGTCCTTCAATCCTGCACATATTTACATAGTTAAACAATGCGACCGTCTTACTGCAAAATATTAGCCAGAATCCATAATCGATATTCCGTTAGTCGAATATTAACCACTGGTTGCCCTGAATGAAGGTCCAAAGACAAAAAATTATTTCTAGCTCATAAACTAAATAAGCATGCAAATAATAAGCAATGGGTTCTGCATCGGGGTACCTAGGGCACATTCATTGGGTGTCCAGTACGACACAATTCCAACCTGTATCCCGGGAATGCTGCTCACTAAATAATTACGTAAGTGTAGCTCAGTATAGAAGAAACACCTTAATTAGTGCGATGTCATTGACCCTAGTTACGTATTCCATCCAATGTGAATAACAAATTCGAAGCTGGTCTCACAACACCACCAGTGGTTGATCGAATTTGATCCGGCAAGTACTGTCACCCAATCTGCAGTTCTTCCTTCCAAACACCAACTAAAAATTTTAAAAACATGATTCATCACACTTAATTCCATAAGAAACATTTATCCTGTTTTACGCGGAAGTTAGAACAGTCCAGGCAGAAATGAGGGTCCCACCACAAAAATGGATGCTCCCAAACGAATGGAACCATGTAGGGGAACTCTCCGTCGGCGGCATCAGTCCCGCCAACAATTAGCGGGCTGATATCATTCAACTGTTGCTCTGCTCCGGATTGCGTGGCCAGTGCTAAAATAAGTTAGTAAACCAGTTACTAATTCGTTAAGTATTGCCCAATAAGAGAAAATTTTTGTGCTAACCTAACTTAATCAAAAATTAAGACAGGCTAGTTATTTGCTAATTCTAAATAATTACTAATTTAATAATTTTAATTATGTGTACTGTCCCCTTAATTTACATATGTCGATATATTCCTAACCTTAATTAGTCTTATTACTGAGCAATTATATTTTTATTTCGGAAAATTTAAGCCAGCTTACATACCATGGCCATGGGTCAATTGAAAGGACCAGTCCTACAATGAAAAATATGCACAACATTTCGGTGTAGATGGTAAGACCGCACAAGTAAGAATGTAATACTGGACATTCAATCGTCTGACTTTATACCCGTGTTTAGTAGAATCTACTTTATGTGAACTACCCGGAAATCTGTCCGTCCGTTTATGGCACAATACAGTAAAAATGAGTAAAATTTACACAAGGTTGGGCAGAAATGAGGATGACATAACCAAAAGGTAAAATTTGTCCAACGTTTTGCAAATTTTGTCCAAACTTGTGTGAAATTTGACCAATGTTGGGTCAATTTTACTCATTTTTATTTAGAGTGTACTCATGAAGTACACTGCTTAGCAACTTGGTAACAAAACCAAGAATTCTGTTGACACCAACCCTCGGTGTCAACCTCAACTCCACTAAATAGTGTCAAACCGTTGTGTAAAAGTGACACCGAGCGAAAAAAACGCGTTGACACGTTACCGGTTCAGCGATATATTCCGGCAATGGTGTCGAATTGACACGATGCGATGTTACCGCAGTAAGCAAGACTTGGGCTTAACACAAAATTTGTCAAGTTTTTTCCTTGTGTGCTCGGTTCTGCTTGGCGGCCATTGTCCTCTTCTCCACAAAAACATCAACAAAGTGGATAAATTAATTGGTGTGTTCAATTAATTTCGAAAAAATTGTTTTTTTAAAACGTTTAAGAACTACTACCACTTTCTTGACTTTAGGTGAGTTAAAATCTGTAACATATATTAATTTTCCCCTCATTTAATTAACATTATTTTACTGTGTGTATTTTTATTTTGAAAACTTATTGTTTCCAGCAAGCTAAAACTCAACGCTGAACCCAACGAGGGAACCGACGAGTAAGGATTTGTCCACCGACAGCCTATTTAATTATGATTAAATCTCTTGTTGCCAAGCTCATTGAATTTTAAGATTTACGCATTTTTAGATCACCTGTTAGATAAATGTAATCTTTTATCTATAAAAGTACATACGGTATGGAGAAAAAAAATATTATTTAATTTGTGCGAGTACAATAACTTGTTACTTGTGAATATGTTTGAAATACGTGATTAATTTTTTAAGTGCTTAATATTTTTAAATGTAAAATAAAATATTTGTTGCTAAAAGTTATATTTCAGTTGTCACAATCCGGGGACGATTTGCCACCGGCTGGTGACATACATATATTAAAATGCACATATATCGTTACCTAGTAGTCTCAAAGCAACATAACTGAGCACAACCTCTAATCCGTTGGCGGTGTTGGCATTGTTACAACGGTATGTTGGGTCGACACCGCGACGGTGTGCAACATAATTGACACCACGTTATGTCGATTTGACACCAAACCGGTAGAGTCATATATAGACACCGGCATGGTGTCAATTCGGTGTCGTTTTTTTCTGTGAGTGTATGCACATACCTAGTCTAAACTTAAAAAGTGATAGTAGAGTAGACGACTATTTTAGGTTAGTTTTAAGGAATTTCAAATTTCTTTTTATTCCATTGAAAAGCCAGTTAAATTTCACGTAGAAAACATGTATCAGACTTGAAAATATATTCTTCCTGTGACCATGAAAAATTGGTTACCAGAGGAGAAGCCTCTATCAAAAATACGCACGAAATTTATTGAAAAAGTCATCATTGCCGGGTCAGAAATTTTTTGTGACCCTGACACTTCGATGGGGCTCAGAACAGACCTTTTCCTCGACTTTAATCATGATTTGGCAGTGAAATCAATTTCGGTTCGAAAATACCAAGGACAAACTTAAATCGGAAATGAAGTCAGAAATAGATTTCGTCAGCCAGGTTTTCACGAATTTCTCTGCATTTTTGCTGTGGGGCCTGCACAAAGGTCGGTGGCCTTCCACCCAATATGGACTGGTCGAGGGGGTGTTCCATCTTCATCTGACGTCAATCAAGTATATTTTAAAACTATCTCCTCTCCATAATCGAGGAAATTGGACGGTTTTTGCCAATTCCGCCGATTCCGCCAAAACAATGAATGCAGCCCTAAGATAACATTCGACCTCCTTTTCGTAATCAACTAACCCTAAGAATATTTAGCATAAATTCTGCTTCTTTTTTTGTGGAAATATGGTTCCGTCTTAAAGAAATTCCCATCGGTAAATAGAAAATTTTGTTGTTTTTTTACCGTACCGCTGGGAGAGGGAGGTCGATTTATTGACCTTAGCTTATGTCTAGGAAATCTGTAGCGCGTGATGCTTTCTACTATAAAAGGCCTCCATCTTAGGATAATTTTTCCGTGCTCATCTCATTTCTAAAGTTGAAAGGTCATTTGTATGGCCAAAGTCTTCGGCGTCAGACAGAGATTTTATGCTAGTCTGGCGTTCAAAGCTTCGGACATCACTGTACTCCTCCTTGACCTTGGACACCGGAACTTTTATGTCATAAATAGTCACAGTCCCGAGGGTTAATTTAATGGGTTGGGCAACCAGATCGTAGTTGTCCTTGAATTTCTACCCTATATCTAACATTGTGAATTTTTTGTCTCGCGTAAAAAGTGAAACTTATTGTCGCGCGCGTGTGGTAAAGCTCCTCTAGCTTTTGACCTAGTGAAGTCAGGCAAATGAGGTTAACACAATGAAGCCACTGAATGCAGGTACAACTGCAACTTACATTTTAATTTTATGTTGACGGGTCAAATACTACGCTTCTACTTATCACTTCTTATGGTTAGACTAGGTACACACATTTATGTATGCTTATATACAGCATATTTTTATATATAAATATGTATGTATGTAAAAGTCTTTAAGTTAAGCTTTTCAGAAGACGCCAGACACCTTATGAAAATTTAAGAACAGATGGAAGAAAATCAGCTTGAAAGTAGGTGCAGTCTATGGGCGGAATTTGACGCGAAATCTGAGAAGAAAATGCAATCTGTAGCAAAATAGCGGAATTGAATCATTAAAATTTTAACTGTATGGCAATGCCAAACCTTTTGTTCTAAACATATGCAATTTTTTTGAAATTGCATTAACTGTGTATAAAAGTTCTGATCATTTTAATTGCATCAGTCCGCGACGTTAGTGGACCATTCTTTATGTATACATACTTAAAGATTTTTAAGTTTTAAACGTACCAAATATGCGAAGCATAAGATTTTTTCCACTTTCGCTATGTCCTTACTGTAAATATGTAGGTTGTGTTAATCATTTCAATTTTAACCTTTCATTTTAAATGGCCTAGAACTTTACAGTATTGCAAGTACGTTTTGTGTAATCACTCATCTTAAATATGTACTTGTCCAAGAGCTACATATATATTTATCTATTTGCCAGTAAAGACTACTTACTTTGTACACGTGTTAACCTGAATTCCGTAACCCTGACATATTATTATTTGATAACGCTAATCTTAACGGATTAAGCTTTATGAGTATCAATACAATCGTACATATTTTATTGCACTCAGATTTTGCCTAAACCACTTCAATTAAACTGAAATTGGCTTTGAATGCACGACTAACCTATGCTAACCTCTTTTGTGTTTGCATAATCCTGTGTAAATAATAAATAGCTTTGTAGTAATCAATTGAATAGGTGCATGCGCTTGGATTCTGCAACACAAATACATTAATTTAGCGTTAACGTTATACACGCTAATTGCTGATTTGCCAATAATCCAACTATCAAAAAAAAATCCAGGGATTTGCAACTTATGCTACAATGGCTAAATGACGTAATGTTTATGCTACAACTGAAATTATATACTTTACTTACAATTCGAGGTCTGCATTTTACAGTTTGGTAGCAAAGTCTAATCCCAAATAAACTCTGTAATTATAAGATTAATTAACCCTAACATCATGGTTGACAAAGAGAGGTGAATTAAATATGTACATATCTATTTAGGTACCGGAAGGATTTCGCAAGAAAGGTGTAAACAATCTGTGTATTATTTATATTTTTAGCACTTTGCATTGTAAATTATGCATAAAGTACTGATCGCCAGTTGAAAAATTGACCAGATTATGTATGCAGAATGCGAAAATCCAAACGAATCCAAACGAATATAAATATGTAGCGTCAGAGCGATTCCATTTACTTTAACGTTTCTCCATATATGACCTCGTCCTCACATCATAATGTCAAAATATTATCGTCGTTGAACTCGCGGTGAAATTTCTTGAAAAATGAAAATGAAAATGACACCACATATGAAAATTAAGCTTACAAGGGAACCTTACGTACTGTCACCTCTCGATTTCCTTCCAAATAGCCTTAATCGACAGATAATTTAGTGAAACTAAAACTTTGTCATAGAACATGCGGTGCAAAACGCGTTTTCGCGAAATATTTGGCGAGAGCTGCACCAAAACATGCCATTTGCCCAATGCTTTTAACACAGCCAGTAGCCTTTTCAATGATGAATGAACTTTATAGAAACTTAATAAATTATATTGTTACCTGTCCGCGTAATTTCAAACACATCACGAATATGCAAAAAATTTTCCAAAGATTTGCAAATTTTTTGCAAATTGACAAAATCTGAAAAATTTCGCAAATCCAAATTTCTTCGTTTCTTTAAACTCAACAAATTTATCAGTTTAATTGATACAAAACATATTTTTTTTATTGCAAAATTTGCAAAAATTTGCAAAAACTGAACTTCTCAATTGAATGAAAAATTGAAGTTACAATTTTTAAATTTTGCTTTTTATAGAAACTTAAAAATTGTCATTTTGTAGGTGAGCTAATAAAGGAAAGCTAATTTGTGAACAATTAAAATGCCAACATGCAAAAAATTCTACAAATTGAATAAAAATTGCACACACTGTAGTTTTGCAACTTGCAAAAATAAATACGCACGTAATTTCGAAAAATACGTAAAAATAGACTAGCATTGTTTATTTAACCATTTAAAGAGGACAAGTAAAAGTCATGATGTCCATAATTCGTGTCACCACGCGACGTAGAGTTACTTTAATTCGTGAGGGAGCTTTATCTCTAAGGGATCATTGTTCGTAACAAAAATGACAGTCAAATATGTTACTCCGTGACAACTTTTTCAAAAAAAATTTAATTTTTAGCCCGACCCAAGGCTTATTACCCGTGTTGTCCATCTGTACGATGATAACTTTTTTTTAAATTATCAGATCGACTTTCCGATATTTTCCACAGATACATATAGACAATCCAAATACACAACTCGGGTTCGAAGACTGGTTCGATCGCGTCAAGTGGTTGGCCGGTGAGGGTCAAGGGTGACGAAAATTCAAAATTTGTATGAAAGTTGCTAATGTTTGCAATGGAAGAATATGACGTGGAATTGAATAGATTTTTATCCTGAGGTAACCTACCCTATGAGGTAAATGCTAATCGTAAGTTATTATTCGACTCCATACTAAATTTCAGTTGATTATATAAATTTTTAGAAATCGGTATGAACCACCCCCTAGTGTCCCTCTGGCCAATTTTTGTCATATTTAACTTCCTATTATTTCATGAGAAGGCAGTAAGGATCTCTGGTCCTAATTTCACCTTTCCATGTCAATTCCTGAAAATCGGTAGGGTCACCCATAAGGTCCCTCAAGATGAAAATTTTTCGAATTTGAGTTCACACCCTTCCTTTAGGACCCATTTACTCCTCTGCACAAATTTCAGCTTTCTACGACAATTTCGAAATTTTGGTGCATAATTCCCAACCCACCCAGATGACCCCTACGGTCAACCAGTGGACCGATTTTGCCCATCTTCGAACTCGGTTCCTAACTTTGTCCAATATGCATCTGGAAAAATTTCAAGTCAATCGGCCAACTCGTTCCAGAGTTGTCGAAAGACAGACGGACGGACATGACAATTACATAAGCCCTGGTTCGGGCTAAAACAAACGTCTACGTCACGAATTAAGGTAAGGTTTTCTGTGGCAACATATGTCGTCGTCACGGGTTATGGAGCGGATTTTGACGATGACATATGCCTTTGTCATGAATTATGGACAAGTCGCCAAAGCGACATATACCACTTTAACAGATTAAATGGTTAACTTATTTTCATGACAAGTTGCAAAGTTCAGCTTTTGCAAATTTTTGCAAATTTATTTTTGCAATACGAAAAACATATTTATATCAGTAAAACTAATAAATTTGTCGAATTGAAACAAACGAAGAAATTCGGATTTGCGAAATTTTTCAGATTTTCTCAATTTGCAAAAAATTTGCAAATCTTTGAAATTTTTTGTATATTCGTGATGTGTCTGAAATTACGCGACAGGTACAAATATAATTTATTAAGTTTCTATATAGTTCATTCATCATTGAAAAGGCTACTGGCTGTGTTAAAAGCATTGGGCAAATGGCATGTTTTGGTGCAGCTCTCGCCAAATATTTCGCGAAAACGCGATTTTGCACGCATGTTATATGACAAAGTTTATTGCACTAATTATCTATCGATTAAGGCTATTTCCGAAGGAAATCGAGAGGTGACAGTACTTAAGGTTCCCTTGTTAGATAAATTTAATTTTGACCCACATCCCCACAGACGACAGACGCACGGACGGACGGACAAACGATCACAATAAGTAGCTGACGCTACTTAATAAACTGGAGAAATACAATTTTATACTTACAAGGGAACCTTAAGTACTGTCACCTCTCGATTTCCTTCCAAATAGCCTTAATCGATAGATAATTTAGTGCAACTAAACTTTGTCATATAACATGCAGTGCAAATCGCGTTTTCGCGAAATATTTGGCGAGACTGCACCAAAACATGCCATTTGCCCAATGCTTTTAACACACCAGTAGCCTTTTCAATGATGAATGAACTATATAGAAACTTAATAATTATATTTGTACCTGTCGCGTAATTTCAGACACATCACGAATATACAAAAAAATTTCAAAGATTTGCAAATTTTTTGCAAATTGAGAAAATCTGAAAAATTTCGCAATCCGAATTTCTTCGTTTGTTTCAATTCGACAAATTTATTAGTTTACTGATATAAAATATGTTTTTCGTATTGCAAAAAATTTGCAAAAATTTGCAAAAGCTGAACTTTGCAACTTGTCATGAAAATAAGTTACCATTAATCTGTTAAAGTGGTTATATGTCGCTTTGGCGACTTGTCCATAATTCATGACAAAGGCATATGTCATCGTCAAAATCCGCTCCATAACCCGTGACGACGACATATTTGCCACAGAAACCTTACCTTAATTCGTGACGTAGACGTTTGTTTTAGCCCGAACCAGGGCTTATGTAATTGTCATGTCCGTCCGTCTGTCTTTCGACAACTCTGGAACGAGTTGGCCGATTGACTTGAAATTTTACCAGATGCATATTGGACAAAGTTAGGAACCGATTCGAAGATGGGCAAAATCGGTCCACTGGTTGACCGTAGGGGTCATCTGGTGGGTTGGGAATTATGCACCAAAATTTCGAAATTGTCGTAGAAAGCTGAAATTTGGTGCAGAGGAGTAAATGGGTCCTAAAGGAAGGGTGTGAACTCAAATTCGAAAAATTTTCATCTTGAGGGACCTTATGGGGTGACCCTACCGATTTTCAGGAATTGACATGGAAAGGTGAAATTAGGACCAGAGATCCTTACTGCCTTCTCATGAAATAATAGGAAGTTAATATGAACAAAATTGGCCAGAGGGACACTAGGGGGTGGTTCATACCGATTTCTAAAAATTTATATAATCAACTGAAATTTAGTATGGAGTCGAATAATAACTTACGATTAGCATTTACCTCATAGGGTAGGTTACCTCAGGATAAAAATCTATTCAATTCCACGTCATATTCTTCCATTGCAAATCATTAGCAACTTTCATACAAATTTTGAATTTTCGTCACCCTTGACCCTCACCGGCCAACCACTTGACCGCAACCAGTCTTCGAACCCGAGTTGTGTATTTGGATTGTCTATATGTATCTGTGGAAAATATCGGAAAGTCGATCTGATAATTTAAAAAAAAGTTATCATCGTACAGATGGACAACACGGGTACATAAGCCTTGGGTCGGGCTAAAAATTAAATTTTTTTTGAAAAAGTTGTCACGGAGTAACATATTTGACTGTCATTTTTTGTTACGAACAATGATCCCTTAGAGATAAAGCTCCCTCACGAATTAAAGTAACTCTACCGTCGCGTGGTGACACGAATTATGGACATCATGACTTTTACTTGTCCTCTTTAAATGGTTAAATAAACAATGCTAGTCTATTTTTACGTATTTTTCGAAATTACGTGCGTATTTATTTTTGCAAGTTGCAAAAACTACAGTGTGTGCAATTTTTAATTCAATTGTAGAATTTTTTGCAATGTTGGCATGTTTTAATTGTTCAACAAATTAGCTTTTCCTTTATTAGCTCATACCTACAAATATGACAATTTTTAAGTTTCTATAAAAAGCAAAATTTAAAAATTGTAAACTTCAATTTTTCATGTCAATTGAGAAGTTCAGTTTTTGCAAATTTTTGCAAATTTTGCAATAAGAAAAATAGTTTTGTATCAATTAACTGATAAATTTGTTGAGTTTAAAGAAACGAAGAAATTTGGATTTGCAAATTTTTCAGATTTTGTCAATTTGCAAAAAATTGCAAATCTTTGGAAAATTTTTTGCATATTCGTGATGTGTTTGAAATTACGCGGACAGGTACAAATATAATTTATTAAGTTTCTATAAAGTTCATTATCATCATGAAAAGGCTACTGGCTGTGTTAAAAGCATTGGGCAAATGGCATGTTTTGGTGCAGCTCTCGCCAAATATTTCGCGAAAACGCGATTTTGCACCGCATGTTCTATGACAAAGTTTAGTTTCACTAAATTATCTGTCGATTAAGGCTATTTGGAAGGAAATCGAGAGGTGACAGTACGTAAGGTTCCTTGTAAGCTTAATTTTCATATGTGGTGTCATTTTCATTTTCATTTTTTCAAGAAATTCACCGCGAGTTCAACGACGATAATATTTTTGACATTATGATCGTGAGGACGAGGTCATATATGGAGAAACGTTAAAGTAAACTGGAATCGCTCTGACGCTACATATTTATATTCGTTTGGATTCGTTTGGATTTTCGCATTCTGCATACATAATCTGGTCAATTTATTCAACTGGCGAATCAGTACTTTATGCATAATTTACAATGCAAAGTGCTAAAAATATAAATAATACACAGATTGTTTACACCTTTCTTGCGAAATCCTTCCCGGTACCTAAATAGATATGTACTATTTAATTCACCTCTCTTTGTCAACCATGATGTTAGGGTTAATTAATCTTATAATTACAGAGTTTATTTGGGATTAGACTTTGCTACCAAACTGTAAAATGCAGACCTCGAATTGTAAGTAAAGTATATAATTTCAGGTTTGTAGCATAAACATTACGTCATTTAGCCACTTGTAGCATAAGTTTGCAAATCCCTGGATTTTTTTTTGAATAGTTGGATTATTGGCAAATCAGCAATTAGCGTGTATAACGTTAACGCTAAATAATTGTATTTGTGTTGCAGAATCCAAGCGCATGCACCTATTCAATTGATACTACAAAGCTATTTATTATTACACAGGATTATGCAAACACAAAAGAGGTTAGCATAGGTTAGTCGTGCATTCAAAGCCAATTTCAGTTTAATTGAAGTGGTATTAGGCAAAATCTGAGTGCAATAAAATATGTACGATTAGTAATTGATACTCATAAAAGCTTAATCCCGTTAAGATTAGCGTTATCAAATAAATTAATATGTCAGGGTTACGGAATTCAGGTTAACACGTGTAACAAAGTAAGTAGTCTTTACTGGCAAATAGATAAATATATATGTAGCTCTTGGACAAGTACATATTTAAGATGAGTGATTACACAAAACGTACTTGCAATACTGTAAAGTTCTAGGCCATTTAAAATGAAAGGTTAAAATTGAAATGATTAACACAAACCTACATATTTAAGTAAGGACATAGCGAAAAGTGGAAAAAATCTTATGCTTCGCATATTTTGGTACGTTTAAAAACTTAAAAATCTTTAAGTATGTATACATAAAGAATGTCCACTAACGTCGCGGACTGATGCAATAAAATGATCAGAACTTTATACACAGTTAATGCAATTTCAAAAAAATTGCATATGTTTAGAACAAAAGGGTTTGGATTGCCATACAGTTAAAATTTTAATGATTCAATTCCGCTATTTGCTACAGATTGCATTTCTTCTTCAGATTTCGCGTCAAATTCCGCCCATAGACTGCACCTACTTTCAAGCTGATTTTCTTCCATCTGTTCTTAAATTTTCATAAGGTGTCTGGCGTTTCTGAAAGCTTAACTTAAAGACTTTTACATACATACATATTTATATATAAATATGCATGTATATAAGCATACATAAATGTGTGTACCTAGTCTAACCATAAGAAGTGATAGTAGAGCGTAGTATTTGACCCGGTCAACATAAAATTAAAATGTAAGTTGCAGTTTGTACCTGCATTCAGTGGCTATCATTGTTGTTAACCTCATTTGCCTGACTTCACTAGGTCAAAAGCTAGAGGAGCTTTACCACACGCGCGCGACAATAAGTTTTCACTTTTTACGCGAGACAAAAAATTCACAATGTTAGAATATAGGGTAGAAATTCAAGGACAACTACGATCTGGTTGCCCAACCCATTAAATTAACCCTCGGGACTGTGACTATTTATGACATAAAAGTTCCGGTTGTCCAAGGTCAAGGAGGAGTACAGTGATGTCCGAAGCTTTGAACGCCAGACTAGCATAAAATCTCTGTCTGACGCCGAAGACTTTGGCCATACAAATGACCTTTCAACTTTAGAAATGAGATGAGCACGGAAAATATATCCTAAGATGGAGGCCTTTTATAGTAGAAAGCATCACGCGCTACAGATTTCCTAGACATAAGCTAAGGTCAATAAATCGACCTCCCTCTCCCAGCGGTACGGTAAAAAAACAAACAAAATTTTCTATTTACCGATGGGAATTTCTTTAAGACGGAACCATATTTCCACAAAAAAGAAGCAGAATTTATGCTAAATATTCTTAGGGTTAGTTGATTACGAAAAGGAGGTCGAATGTTATCTTATCGGGCTGCATTCATTGTTTTGGCGGGAATCGGCGGAATTGGGCAAAAACCGTCCAATTTCCTCGATTATGGAGAGGAGATAGTTTTAAAATATACTTGATTGACGTCAGATGAAGATGGAACACCCCCTCGACCAGTCCATATTGGGTGGAAGGCCACCGACCTTTGTGCAGGGCCCCACAGCAAAAATGCAGAGAAATTCGTGAAAACCTGGCTGACGAAATCTATTTCTGACTTCATTTCCGATTTAAGTTTGTCCTTGGTATTTTCGAACCGAAATTGATTTCACTGCCAAATCATGATTAAAGTCGAGGAAAAGGTCTGTTCTGAGCCCCATCGAAGTGTCAGGGTCACAAAAAAATTTCTGACCCGGCAATGATGCACTTTTTCAATAAATTTCGTGCGTATTTTTGATAGAGCTTCTCCTCTGGTAACCAATTTTTCTCATGGTCACAGGAAGAATATATTTTCAAGTCTGATACATGTTTTCTACGTGAAATTTAACTGGCTTTTCAATGGAATAAAAAGAAATTTGAAATTCCTTAAAACTAACCTAAAATAGTCGTCTACTCTACTATCACTTTTTAAGTTTAGACTAGGTATGTGCATACACTCACAGAAAAAACGACACCGAATTGACACCATGCCGGTGTCTATATATGACTCTACCGGTTTGGTGTCAAATCGACATAACGTGGTGTCAATTATGTTGCACACCGTCGCGGTGTCGACCCAACATACCGTTGTAACAATGCCAACACCGCCAACGGATTAGAGGTTGTGCTCAGTTATGTTGCTTTGAGACTACTAGGTAACGATATATGTGCATTTTAATATATGTATGTCACCAGCCGGTGGCAAATCGTCCCCGGATTGTGACAACTGAAATATAACTTTTAGCAACAAATATTTTATTTTACATTTAAAAATATTAAGCACTTAAAAAATTAATCACGTATTTCAAACATATTCACAAGTAACAAGTTATTGTACTCGCACAAATTAAATAATATTTTTTTTCTCCATACCGTATGTACTTTTAAGATAAAAGATTACATTTATCTAACACGGTGATCTAAAATATGCGTAAATCTTAAAATTCAATGAGCTTGGCAACAAGAGATTTAATCATAATTAAATAGGCTGTCGGGTGGACAAATCCTTACTCGTCGGTTCCCTCGTTGGGTTCAGCGTTGAGTTTTAGCTTGCTGGAAACAATAAGTTTTCAAAATAAAAATACACACAGTAAAATAATGTTAATTAAATGAGGGAAAATTAATATATGTTACAGATTTTAACTCACCTAAGTCAAGAAAGTGGTAGTAGTTCTTAAACGTTTTAAAAAAACAATTTTTTCGAAATTAATTGAACACACCAATTAATTTATCCACTTTGTTGATTTTTGTGGAGAAGAAGGACAATGGCCGCCAAGCAGAACCGAGCACACAAGGAAAAAACTGACACAATTTTGTGTTAAGCCCAAGTCTTGCTTACTGCGGTAACATCGCATCGTGTCAATTCGACACCATTGCCGGAATATCGCTGAAACCGGTAACGTGTCAACGCGTTTTTTTCGCTCGGTGTCACTTTTACACAACGGTTTGACACTATTTAGTGGAGTTGAGGTTGACACCGAGGGGTGTGGTGTCAACAGAATTCTTGGTTTTGTTACCAAGTTGCTAAGAGTGTACTTCATGAGTACACTCTAAATAAAAATGAGTAAAATTGACCCAACATTGGTCAAATTTCACACAAGTTTGGACAAAATTTGCAAAACGTTGGACAAATTTTACCTTTTGGTTATGTCATCCTCATTTCTGCCCAACCTTGTGTAAATTTTACTCATTTTTACTGTATTGTGCCATAAACGGACGGACAGATTTCCGGGTAGTTCACATAAAGTAGATTCTACTAAACACGGGTATAAAGTCAGACGATTGAATGTCCAGTATTACATTCTTACTTGTGCGGTCTTACCATCTACACCGAAAATGTTGTGCATATTTTTCATTGTAGGACTGGTCCTTCAATTGACCCATGGCCATGGTATGTAAGCTGGCTTAAATTTTCCGAAATAAAAATATAATTGCTCAGTAATAAGACTAATTAAGGTTAGGAATATATCGACATATGTAAATTAAGGGGACAGTACACAATTAAAATTATTAAATTAGTAATTATTTAGAATTAGCAAATAACTAGCCTGTCTTAATTTTTGATTAAGTTAGGTTAGCACAAAAATTTTCTCTTATTGGGCAATACTTAACGAATTAGTAACTGGTTTACTAACTTATTTTAGCACTGGCCACGCAATCCGGAGCAGAGCAGCAACAGTTGAATGATATCAGCCCGCTAATTGTTGGCGGGACTGATGCCGCCGACGGAGAGTTCCCCTACATGGTTTCCATTCGTTTGGGGAGCATCCATTTTTGTGGTGGGACCCTCATTTCTGCCTGGACTGTTCTAACTTCCGCGTAAAACAGGATAAATGTTTCTTATGGAATTAAGTGTGATGAATCATGTTTTTAAAATTTTTAGTTGGTGTTTGGAAGGAAGAACTGCAGATTGGTGACAGTACTTGCCGGATCAAATTCGATCACCACTGGTGGTGTTGTGAGACCAGCTTCGGAATTTGTTATTCACATTGGATGGAATAACGTAACTAGGGTCAATGACATCGCACTAATTAAGGTGTTTCTTCTATACTGAGCTACACTTACGTAATTATTTAGTGAGCAGCATTCCCGGGATACAGGTTGGAATTGTGTCGTACTGGACACCCAATGAATGTGCCCTAGGTACCCCGATGCAGAACCCATTGCTTATTATTTGCATGCTTATTTAGTTTATGAGCTAGAAATAATTTTTTGTCTTTGGACCTTCATTCAGGGCAACCAGTGGTTAATATTCGACTAACGGAATATCGATTATGGATTCTGGCTAATATTTTGCAGTAAGACGGTCGCATTGTTTAACTATGTAAATATGTGCAGGATTGAAGGACTCTTGTTATTGTCCGATACAAAATTTATTTTAAACTTTTCGAACTTCTGAAGTAGTTCGTAAGCACTTCGTATGGAAAGTATTTGTAAATTTGGATTACATTTTGTTGAGGTGTTCATATCCTTCTACACAAATAAATTGGCGTACTGTACAAGCAATCATTATGGTGCAAATAAACTTCGTTAATATGCAAAGATGTCACCAAATTCAATTTCTCTGAGAAAAAATAAGAAATCATCTAAGAATAAGATAAAAATAAGAAATCTCACCTTGCGTACATATGTAGCATCGAGAGAAATGGACGTGTATTTTAACCAACAATAGAAAAAAAGTCTGACCAAAAAGTTTGATCACATTTCATCATTTTATACCTAATAGGTATGTTACGTAACTAATGAAAATTATTGAAAAATCGCTTAAAAATCCCCATTTCTTCCTTTTTGTACGCCGGAAGGTGGTTGAATACAGAAACTTGCATACACATGTACCTACATATGTACACATCACTTACTTACTGTGGATGAAGTTCTAACCCTGCAGACTTATTACACCGCTTTGTAGCATTAATTTCACGACGTCACCGGTCAAAAAAATTTTTTCCTCCAAACTGGTCCAAAATAAAAGTCTAGCATGGGAATAGTATAGAAAAATTATTTTTAGCGTTCTATGACCCCTGGGTCATGAATTAAGGGCCCCTGAAGGGTCAAATAGCGTTCCCTGATAACCCCATGCAAATGGGTATCAAATTAATCCCCTGGACCAGGGGAACCAGAAAAATATTTTTATAAATTTTTATGACCCTTGAGTCGTGAACTAGGAGCCCTTGAAGGGTTAAATATCATTCCCTCACAACTAAAGGCAAGTGGGGTATCAAATTAATCCCCTGGACAAGGGAACCCAAAAAATATTTTTCTGGATTTTTTTGACCCTCAGGTCAAGAGTTAAGGGCCCCGAAGGGTCAAAATAGTAACCATGGTAACCCCATGCAAGTGGGGTATCAAATTAATCCCCTGGCAAAGGGCAAGCATAAAAATATTTTCCTGAATTTTTTTGACCTATAGGTCAAGAGTTAAGGGTCCCTGAAGGGTCAACATAGTAACCATGGTAACTAAGGTGAATGGGGTATCAAATTAATCCCTGGACCAGGGAATCAGGAAAATATTTTATGCTTGCCCTTTGCCAGGGGATTAATTTGATACCCCACTTGCATGGGGTTACCATGGTTACTATTTTGACCCTTCGGGGCCCTTAACTCTTGACCTGAGGGTCAAAAAAATCCAGAAAAATATTTTTTGGGTTCCCCTTGTCCAGGGGATTAATTTGATACCCCACTTGCCTTTAGTTGTGAGGGAATGATATTTAACCCTTCAAGGGCTCCTAGTTCACGACTCAAGGGTCATAAAAATTTATAAAAATATTTTTCTGGTTCCCCTGGTCCAGGGATTAATTTGATACCCCATTTGCATGGGGTTATCAGGGAACGCTATTTGACCCTTCAGGGGCCCTTAATTCATGACCCAGGGGTCATAGAACGCTAAAAATAATTTTTCTATACTATTCCCATGCTAGACTTTTATTTTGGACCAGTTTGGAGGAAAAAATTTTTTTGACCGGTGACGTCGTGAAATTAATGCTACAAAGCGGTGTAATAAGTCTGCAGGGTTAGAACTTCATCCACAGTATGTATGTATGTAAATATTTAGTGGGCAGGAGTAAAATGTCCTTGAATCCGCATGACATGAATTCAGCTCACAATGGAGATCTCCCAGCGTATGCTCTCAAGGGAACAAATCGAGGTGTCCAACGAGTTAAGGGTCGACACCTGTACCAAAATGACCACAGTACATTACTTATTCAACAAACTGAATGAATTTCCGTGTAAAATTCATTTTTCGTCACGTTGTGACGATATTTGTGACGAGCGCAAGACCATCGGTTTGCCTCCATTGCATTTCCAGACCATTGATTTTCATCGCATTTTTTCACAAGCTTGCATCATAATATGGTGGAAAATGAAAAAGGAGAATGAAAATTGAATGAAAATTAACAAGAAAATCCGACAGGCTTTATTACAAAAATTATTCATTTCAGGTGATAATGGAGGATAGATGAGTATAGCATAAACCATAAGCGGCGCTTACGGTTTCCTAGATATATAATATATATGTACGTGTGTGTCCAGTTCCCCGAAAATTAACCAAATAGGTAGTTAAGGGTGTAGGTACACAATTTTATTTTTACTTCAAACATGTCCAAGTATCCATTCATGTGTCTCATGAATCGCTTATCCTCAAGTTAAACGAAAACATTTATCGCATTCATATTAAAAATTATAACTTTAGTTAGCCAGCCATGTATGTAAGTACAGGACGTATTATTTATGCCGTTTAAAAACTCGAGCAAACTTTATTAGCGATTGCAAACAATATCACGTTCAAAATGTATGATTTACTGTTTTGTACGTATCAATTATGTACACCCACGCGTCACACGTGCAAAAAATGGATATAGTGTAAGTCCTCATCGTCTAGAAAGACATTTACATAATGGTGTGCTTATGTTTACGTAGTACGGGCTCCCTGGATATTAGGGAATTGACGAAATACTTATTAAAATTAGTCAAGGGATTGGCGATTGCCGAAATTAGGAATTTAGCAGAATGCTACGACACAAACTTACTAACGACTTCCCAACAGGATTATTAACATTTATATTTACTCTAATTTGTCTATTTAATATTGACGCTGAAAGCAGCTTCGTTGAACATGTTATATCTCCAGGGAAGATTGAAATTAGTGATTACTTGACGCCGTTTGAAGGATGCACAAACATTATCTTCATTCCAAAAAATCCTATAGACCTAAAGTTGGACAAAGCGCCAATTATCCTGCTTAAGACAACTATTCAAGAAGAACAAATTGACAAACGATTTTCTCTAGAGCGAAGAGAAATGTTATACAACATTGCTGGGCATCCTTCGGAATACTACTAACCCTAACAATCTTAGTAAATATATGAACTGGAGACATCGATACATTAAAAAAACTTCTTTTGGAATACAATACTTTGTCATAGTTACAAACTTCAAGTCTACCTTTCAGAAATTTATTGAAACATTAGGAGCTGCATCGCACCGTTATATTCTGCGCGAAATTATAATCGTCGAAGTGGTACTAGACACAGAGAGGATAATACTTCCTGTACTTGAGAATAATGATAAAGATGGCATTGTTTTATACTATCACAATATGTACCATCATGATGGAATAATCCTGAAGGGACAAAAGTCAAAATGGTGGTATAAAATAACGTGCTCAATCCCCGCTGGGCAAAACTGCTTCAAGAAGTTGCAAGCTATTGGTGATACTGTGTCAAACCTTAACAAGTACTTTTGGAACAGAAGGACAAATACGGAGAGAATGTATAACCGTCTTGATTCAAATGCTAACCCAATTAAAAGGTGGTACAGTGTATCTGAGAAATTTATTCCGTCAAATTTAATCTCATTGGTCGAATTTTGGCTGTTAAATGAACACATTGAATACGTCAAATTAAATATTACACCTTTTTACAACCTCCCTGTGCTGAAAAAATATGCATCAGCACACATCAGACCATTAGAATTTATAATGCAGAAAGTTCAAACTGCAAGTTTTCTGTCGTGCTACAACGTTAAGCAGGAGTCGTTTATTTTGAGCGCGTTAAATAGTCCGTTTGATGTTGAATCATGGATCCTCATTCAGTTGGGTATCTGGGTTATGATAATAAGTTTAACCCTGTTGCCAAGGGTTTTAAGTTCCGACGGGGTAATGGTTGTGGTCGGAATACTACTTGAGAATTCGGTCTTGAATCAGTCAGAAAAATTTACGACTAGATTTCCCAAGAGATCTTCCAAGTACGGGATACATCTATTAATTGCGGCATGGGTACTCCTGGCGGGAACAACACTAACGAACTGGTATAAAGCTTTATTCACAATGGAGCTGGTTACTCCTCCTACCTACGCTCCTCCATGGGAGACAACTTTGGATATTGAAGGGATTCAAGTACTAATGCCTTATAACCTTCTCGACATGACTGGAATGGAAACAGCTATAGACCGTTACATGCGTTTCTATATTTCCATAAGCGAAATATTTTTTCCTTACAATTATGAAACAAAGTAAGTTTTTCCTCACGTTTGTCGCTTGAACAGCATTGATGATGCTCATGCACATCTCTTGTGCTGACCTGTTGTGTTAACTATTACACTGATTACATATATTTATATAATTAAAGGACTACATTGATTGTTGCGTTTACATATTTCTAGAAAGTATCAGGAGATGAAAACCTCACATAATGGTTTCAAGCGAATGGCAAGCCACTAGAAAAAACAATTCCGCTACTAAATGTTCGAATGTCCACCCAAGACAATGGAAGCATAGATGCATTCTATAAACGGTTGGAATTGATATCCTACAATGAAGTCCTCCAGTTTCTCCGTACAAACCAATCCACTACAAAGAAGTAGAACGGTTCGTAAACACATTATCTACCTGTGAGAAAACGGCGTTCATTGACACTAAGGAAAACATTGCATCGTTACTACCATTCGTAAGATAATGCGGACAAAAGAAAATATTTCGCGGGAAAAGAGCCTTTCTTTACTGTAGTTCGAGGCTGGGATATATTCCCAATTCGTGCAAATTACGTCCAGAAGCGGCTCAAAGTCATGATTCACTCAGGGATTTATGGGCATTGGGAGGCTTGGTTTCGATTTGCTAAGCCAAATAAATTATTTATCACTATGCAAATTGGACATATCCAAAATTCGATGCCGTGTCACAGCTGAACTATAACTCCAAGATTTTGTCAGGATTTTATATTTCTGGTATTTGCATAGTTGCTTGCCTTTTTTGTTTAACTGCAGAAATATTAGTGCGAATGTTCAAATAATCCACGTTTGTTCACAACCTTGAATTGATTAAGCAGTAAATCCAGTAAATCTTACATAACCTTTTGTACATACACACGATACTTTTACCATTTTTGGTGTTTTCCCATGTACCTTGATCATATCTGTATAAACATATTCACAGTATTCCATTTTACTGTGGATGCAAAGCATGCATGTAAATATTTGAGTTGTTACGGGGATTTTCGATTTGTGCGAAACCGTAATCCGGGGCAGGGGAACGTCGCAATATACCCCAAAACATTAGGATGTTTGGCGCCGAATTTTTCGAGTCGGTAAGATCCACAAAGACGAGGAGGGTTTTAAATCTGTAGAAACGTGGGATAGTGGTAACGGCTGGATGGTTTAATGGACCGATTAGTTTTGGCGAGTAATTGTTTTGGCAGGTCAGCACTTCGTATAGGGCGAGGAAAATTTGAGATTGATTATTAGTTGTGACGAAGTGAAGATCACAATCAAGAAATATGTTGCCAAACTGCCCCAGAGCTTGGATCCATTGGTTGAAAAGGGTAAACATGAGAATAAAGTGATAATTCATTTTGCTGAGATTTTGAT